>NC_034410.1:14108522-14112519 GCF_002078875.1 Numida meleagris
GGGGGGGGGGCATGTGGCATGTCAGTGTCCATTATGCCATTCCCATTGTGCCACGTCCACCATGCCATGACCATCATGCCACATCTGTTGTGCCATGTCTGTTGTGCCACACCTGCCCTCGTGCATGCTTCTGCCTCATGGTGGAGGCAGCAACCTCAGTCCTTCCCAAGGGCACACACGTAGGACACCCACCTCTGGCACACATTCATCTTGCACCCTGCAACCCTTTCACCTGGCAGAGAAGCGCAGCAATATTGAAGGTGTCATTGCAGGACATCAGAGCAGAGCGTGAGCTGACTCCAACGCCTGAGCCCAGTCCCTGGCAGGCACCTTGCAGCCCCATGACTGCCCCTTGCCTTGTACGGAGCTACTCTGCCCAACAAGGTTTGTTCAGCCTGCGCTTCTCTGGCCTTTTTTTCCTGCTCACTCTCTCCCCCCTGACTTTCCAGAGAGGGAGAGGTGCTGGCCAGAGCCAAACGCACCATTCCAGGAGAGGAAATGCCATTATACTGGCATCATGAGTGAAAGGGATCCTAGTGTTGTATTTAAAGCACGAGCCCTTGGTACATCAGGGCTCTGTTCTCAGCCATGCTACAAGTTTCCTCTCATTTGCCCTGTTTACTCAGTCTCCATGCTGCATCCCCGCTCCCTGTAACACCACAGCTGTAGTATTTTTTCTTCACCTTAGAAGTACTGGGGTTGTGAAACACTTGGATACCTGAGTGGAGATGTAATTAAAAGTGTAAGATAGGGTGGATTCATTATACCCCAGGCCTCTGGTAACAGCAGCCAAATTCCCCATTCTGTGGGTTTATAAGGAAGAAATATGAGTTTGGGCCATGCTGTGCCATCAGCTCCTGCTGCCTGAGGCTACACATGGGCTGAAGGCAGAGCGGGGGGCTCAGGTTGCCCTGGTACACTACATGGCTGCAGACAGCTGCAGCGCTGCCTCCCTCCTCTCTTGATGTAGGTATGTATGTATACGACCACAACACACTGCTACAGGGGGATGCCCCTCTGTACACATCATGGTATTAGCTGGGAAAGAAGGTATCTTTAGCACCCTATCAACCCCTCACCTCCTAGGCTGCTTCCAGCATTTCTTCGTTCTGAACAGGCAATGACACCACTTCAAACACCAGCTCTGCCCTCCTGTCCTTGCCTGTGTGTTTGGCAGTTATTTGGAAAGCCTTTTGTCCCTCTTTCCCCATGCAGGATGCACTTTGTAGCTGCCAGGCTCACCCTCTCCACATGCCGCAGGGTGTCACAACCCAGTGTCCCAGCTGTGACCAGTGCCATGTGTGTGCTTTCTCCTCCAGGCTGCCCTTTCCCAAGCTAAGTGCCTCTGCTGCCAGCACCAGCCTATTCCGAGCCTTCATCCCAACCCTGTGCACACCCTTTTGCATTCCAGTTGGCATACAGCAGGATCCCAACCCCCCAGCGCTGCCACCAGTAGCAATACTGGTACTGGTAACCAGCCATAGGAGAGCATCTTCATGCTGATGTATATTTACCTGGATTTGATTTTATTCAAGTCTCTATGTGATGACATGGCCCAACCCCCAACTATGTACACAAATCTATGTTAAAAAAAAAAAAGAAAAAAAAAGATGAAATCTTTTAAAATAGAGCCGGGCTTTTAAAAGGCCTGCTTAAAGTGTGAGAAGTACGGACTGTCTGCCAGGGATTTTCATATTTGAGTGAAAATTGAAATCCTCTTACAGAAGCTGTTATGTTACTGAGAAATTATAAGCACCCATAGTTAAATAATGAAAAAACCAGCTTTGCTGGTCCTCAGCTAGCGAGCTGTCAAGAAAAAAGCCCACAGACCGTGCCAGATTATGAGCACTGAAGCAGAGCTCCTGGGGGAGCGAGCAGGCCGTGGGCAGCCCAGGAGTCCCTCCTGCACAAACCCACGGCTCGCAGAATGGAGACAAGCGCAGGACTTGCTCGCGGGCTGTGTAGGAGCTGGCTGGGCAGCACAGCCCTTATTTTCTCTGGATAATTTTTTCCTAAGTGAGCAAATGCCTGCTATAGAAATGTCAAACATTTTCCAAGCAAGATTCCAGGTAGAGAGTGTTGCTTTGCATATCTGAGAAATCACTTAAGCTGCAAACCTCAGGAGCAGAAGTGGGTATTTTGGGTCCGTGTGGCATGACTGAAGGTGCAGGTGGCACGCTGGCACCACTGAGTCAGTGCTCAGCAGCTGCAGGCACTGCCTGGGAAACGCAGTATCATGTCACTCTTCCCAAAACTGTAGTCGTGGTCAATGAGGAAAGCCGGCCTACGATGGATGATACATCTTGAGATGCATATTTTAAGTAAAAAATAGGTGTGAAGTCCAAATTAAAAAATACGTAATAATACTGGTATTACTGGTGTGTATGCCATTTTTCATGTGGAAGAGGAAACACGCCAGATCTGTCATGTCAGCTTAGGCCAAACCTCGCAACTCCAAAACCAGAGAAGAAAGGAATGTAAAAACTCCAGCCTCCTGGTTCCTCGCTGCCTCACAGATTGCCCTGGGTTCTCTCACTTTCATCAGCTCCCAGTGGCCAAGGGCTTGCCATCAAGTCTAGTTTTAGAGCACACTGAGCCCAAGTGATCTGTGCCCGGTGACCCACTGCACTCCGTGCATGGCCAGAGCCAGGCTTCAACTGCAAAGCTCTGGCGTCGGCACTGCCCCTCCTGCTTGGAACAACTTGTAGATCTCTACAACAGAAAGTAGTGAGGGGTTTGTTTGGCTTTTTTGGTCTTGTTCTCTTGGGCATAAATGCCTGCAGGGCAGCAGAGGGTGTGGTGAGGATGCTGTTCCAGAGAAGCTGCCTTCAGCAGTCGCGGTGCAGCCAGATGACTGAACAAGGGACTTTGATGTATGCTCTGACTCCAAAAAGACACATCCTCTTCTCTATGCAAAAGGCAACAATCAACCTTGGGGAAAAAAACTGTTTGCAGATATGATTGCTTGCTTCACACTGTGAGTCATACAGCATTTCTCCTCCACTGGCACTGCTTTAAAATGCACATGTGACTATTTAATGTGATCAAATGGCGTGTGCCACTGTGCTGGCCCCCAGAGCACTCAGCAGTGCCCATCGGCTGTGTGGGACAGCGCTGCCCAGGCCACCAGCCCTCCTGGGGACTGTCCCCAGGGCAGTGTGCCCTGGCCCGGATGGCGATCACTGCCATTCCCTTCACTTCTCCAGGACACATCCCAGCAGAACATGAAGGCTGGAGAAGGAGCATTAACTCTTTGCTTTTCTTTGGGAAAAAAATAATTCCTTGGTCATATTGCGGAAGAGTGGTTCACGTATGGGATGTTTAACAATGCCGAGAACCATCTGCACTTTCATACAAAATAAAATATGATTATCTATTACCTAAGGAACCTTTTGATTATACTTAATGAGCTTCCATTATATCAGCTTAATAGAAGTGAGACAGTCTTCATTAAAGACATTTCCAGAGTTAAACTGGAAACATTATTAGATATATTTGGGGATAGAAAAGTCTCACATACGGAAAAGTATGCATTCACCTGAATGTGAGAGCATGGACATCCTCGTAAATGTGAGTAAGGTGACAGACAGCAACCGGTCAGCTTTCCAAACTGAAATGTCAATGCTTATTTCCAAGTACTGCACTATTTCTGCGTGCAGCCTTGTTTACACACTAAGAAATAGGTTAGCTAAGTTTTGGAAGTACAAGGACCCCAGCTGCAAGTGGAAAAGCAGAGTTTGTAGTAGATGCTGACTCCATTCTGTAGACTGAAAATAAATCACGGAATCACAGAATTACCAAGGTTGGAAAAGACCTACAAGATCATCCAGTCCAACCATCCACCTACCACCAATAACCCCACTAAACCATGTCTCTCAACACAACAAGGAGGTCCTTGGAACACCTCCAGGGACGGTGACTCCACCACCTCCCTGGGCAGCCCACTCCAGCGCCTGACCACTCTTTCAGAAAAGTAGTGTTTCCTAATGTCCAGCCT